>NC_056745.1:537639235-537679235 GCF_019279795.1 Protopterus annectens | reverse complement strand
ACCAGAGCCATGTTATCTCTTACAAGAAAACCCACCACCAGAACTTACAAAAAAATCACCAAAATAATCCTAAACTTTTCTGGAAAACTTTTAATAATCTCATGACACTTGAAGAGCATCCTGACTTAGCCCAATCCCTGCAGAATCATCACAAAGCATTACATGAACGTATATAATTTCGCACAACAATTTAATAGCTCAACACACATTATAGCAAGACATCAAACTCTTTATTAGACTGGATCTTAGTATCAGACCCTAGTAAATTCATCACCACAGGTACAATGTCAGACTCTCTCTGTAACCATTTCATAATCTATATGACCACACATCTCACACATCCAGTTAAACAGCATGTTTATGAAACAACATGCAACCTGTTTAAGTTAAACACAGAAATATTCATTATTATCCTATCATCTATTAGGGCAGCCGTGGTGGTGCAGCGGTTAGCGTTGCCACCTCACAGCAAGAGGTTCTCTGGTTCGATTCTCAGCTGGGGTGCCTTCTGTGTGGAATCTGCATGCCCTCCCTGTTGTCGCGTGGGTTTCCTCCAGGTGATCCGGTTTCCTCCCACATCTGAAAGACATGCTGTAGGTGGACTGGACACTCTGAATTGGCCCTAGGTGTGAGTGTGTGCATGTGTGTGCCATCTGTGGAAGGTTGGGCACTGGGCTGGCAAGTTGACACCATAAAACTCCACTGCCAATCATGAGCAGACAGGTGATCCACTGTGGCAACCCCTAACCAGGAAAAGCTGAAAGAAGAAGAAGAAGAATCCTATCATCTACTAACTGGAAAAATCTTCCCCTTAGATGATGCTGTAAATTAATTCAATACATCTTTCCTAAATAATCTTGCAACTCCTACAAAGAAGAGTTTAAAAACAAATAATGCAATTCAGCTATCCAAAAAAGAGTAGCATGCTAATTTAGAATAGAGAAAAAAGCATGGAAAGAATGGCAAAAATATAAAACACTCACAATATCTCAAAAACATCAGAATGTCTGCAACCATACTTAAAGGCAAATAAATGAAGATTAAAAACTGTACTTTAACAACATTCAGAAGAATAGTAAAAAACAATCCAAAAAATTCTTGTCAGCCATTAAAGAAATCTTCCAACCTGACCAAAAATTAAACTCTAACCCCTCTTCCAATAACTCAGTCACTGAAACTGCATTGGAATTCAAGTCTTATAGTAAATATAAAACTAAACCCATGCTCTTTCAATCCAATAAATTCAAAACCCAATCCACTTACTTCAACATCACATCCAGTAATAAGACTTTGATTGAACCAATACCATCCACCCAACTTCTCAGTGTTGTTATTGATCAAAATCTGAAGTTCGACTTACAGCCCAGACTGTAAAAAAAGTACACAAGAAAATAGGTACCTTATACAGATGTAAAAACTACCTAACCACAAACTCCAGAATAACCACAGCTAGAACTCGTCTTCTGTCAGCTGTACTATATACCTCACTCATCCTTAACATCCTCTCCAAATCAGACCTAAGCAAGCTAGATACCTGCTGTAATAAGATAGCTAAATTTGCCACTAGCTGTCCTCCTAGAACCCATCATTGTAAGGCCCTAAGACAACTATCTTGGTTAGAACTACCCCAACAACTCATTCTCACAAATCTCTCCACCGCCCACCAATGTACTATAAACCTGATAAAACACCAGCTCTACAAGGCCTCCTCAAGCCCCATATAAGTACCCTTCCACTAAGATCCACTAATAAAGCTCTAATTGAAGTAACCAGGAGTAAAAACAGCTCAGGTGACTCTCTATACTCCTACATTGCTAAACTGTGGAATGCCTTACCACTTGAAATTATAACTATAACTAGCTTACAAAACTTCAAGCATCACATTAAAGCCCACCTCACCAATTCCTGGACTTGTACATGTACTGGACATGGGTAGCCCAAGCCATGGATCTAGCTGATTTTAAAATTTTAATTGCATATATAATGAGCATTGAATTCAAGTCATATGACTACCTTAGTTTTTTTTTCTTTCTCACTGTTAATATCTATCAGATTTTCAGTCTTCAGTTTGCTATGCTACCTGTATATAAGACTAACTATAGTAATTGCACTCTTATTGCATACAATGTCACGACCTGCTACTACTGTAAGAGCCTATTTTCAGTGCTCCCCCCACCTGCAGCCATTCCAGTGTCCCATTACTTGGCTATTTCTCCCCAGTTACCATAAACACTGTAATGTGCATATTGTTTTATTTGTTACTTCGACAATTATTATTTGGAATTAATTTAAAACTTTTATTTTAAATTTTATAGCACAAAGACTGATAGACATCTGCTAAACAATGAAATGCAGTTTCACAGTGAAAACAGAGTAAGCATTAAAACTTCTCTACCCTTGAAACTCACATTCATTGAAACGGCATTGAAACCCACATTTAATGGAAATGCATCTAGCCAGTGGCAGATAAAGTTCACCTTTGGTCTGTTGTCAAACCACAGGCCCCTTGGACACATATTTAGGACCATGCAAACATGCATGTGTTCTTTGATTCACCTGCCTGATTGTATTAAGTTATATTCCTTGTATAATACAGTACACTTGTTAGAGTGTGTTTTAAACTTATTGCTTTGAACATTTTTCCATTAAGCAATGAAACAATGTATGAACCAATAATGACAAAACTAACCAATTCTGGATGAACCAATAATGACAAAACTGCCCAATTCAGAGCATTTCCACCATAAACGTCTATTCAAACTTCTGTCATTAAAATCCACCAATATTAGTAAATATGCACAATCTTTGCAAATGTAAAAGGTATCTAAGTAACTAATGAACAGGCTGCTGCTAGCAAACAACTTTGTATTTCATTGTTTCTTCTACAAAGTGCCTGATGCCCTTGAGGAATAAATTGCCTATGTTGCATTAAAAAATGATAAGATGGTAATGTTGCAATAGGGAATGGCTGGCAGGTATCTCCTTCAAAAGAGGATATTCTCAGGACTGCAGCATCCACTCCCTTTAAAATACACACAGTACAGTATCATCAATTCATCTACCTATTGTGGGAGTAGAATCTACAGGCTTCTGCATCAAAAGCAATTATACGACCTGTTGTGCTACTAAAATGCTTATAAACATGTTATCATTTGCTAAACAATAGTTGCGCGCTGCAAACAGACTTGGCATAAGCAACATTGAACTTTTCTTCCCCTGAAACTCTCAGCTCCTTATAAAATGCACTTGACACTCAACTATATCTCTCAACTTTGCAGCACAGGAAATCTGGAAAAATCCAAAACTTATTGGGGGGAGACAAAGGCCCAAAACCAGGGAAAGATTTGAAATATTGCTTGTATAATCTTAGAATAAAATGTTTTGTTTTACCACGCATTTCCTGAAAGACAAGAAGACTGAAACTTAAATGGCTGTCATTATTTAGTGAATTCGGTCCTCAATGATTTGACAGAAAACCACAAATTTTAAGAGGAACAGACAAAAGTACGAGCCAAAAATTCCAGACCTACTGTGAAAATCTGGACAGTTGAGAGCTATGGACTCAACTTCTTGAATCACAAGTGGTGGTAAGGGTAAAGAATTCAGGCTCTTGTAAGGATTTGAGCCTGGTTAACTCCAACTATCAGGTATTCTGAACTGAGGCATTTTACACACACACACACACACACACACACACACACACACACACACACACATGTGCACATACGCGCACACATGCACACATGTGCGTGCACACACACACACACACACACACACACACACACACACACACTGTGAACCTTAAAAGAAGTGATCAGCAGTACACACACAGTACTTACTATTGTCTATAAGTAAAGCAGTTCCCTGTAGTGAGTGATGGTAAAACACACACCTTTAAGTAAAGCAGTTCTGTGAAGTGAACAATGTTAAAACACACACACAAGCAGTTCTGTGAATGTTAAAAGAAAGGATCATCAGTTCACAAAGCAAAGCAGTTCCATGACACAAATAAGCAAAGCATTCCATGAACGTTAACAGAAGTTGTGAAGATTGGGTGAAGATGGGTAAAGGCTGCTTGCCTAGCCAGATAGAATTTTGGAGATAATTCTGTCATCTGTAAATATTAATGTAAATCACAGGCTTGTTGTCTTAAATGGTAAAAATAGTGGTACATGTGGAACTGAAAAAAATGTAACAACAGTGCACTCTACTGAACAAGTAAAGCATGTTGTGACTCTTTGATGTAAACATGGCTCCAACCAGTCTAGATGAAGGAATTCTTGCTATTGTTTTAAGGCCAGAGTTAATGGCCAGAATTTACATGCATAAATGTCCTTTATTGCTCTGGTTTCTGCCCAGGAGTGAAGAATGTAAATATAGTTTCTGTTAGGGAAGTGTGAAGAATGATGTAATGTGAACCAGGAATGTGATTTTAAAAACAGAGAGAATCAGACAGCATTAAGCATTTTTGTCTTGACCATCCAACTCATCAGCACTCTGCCTTTGCTCTATATGTAAGTTTATCTTAGACTTGTGTTTTCTCTTAGAAATAGCTAGAAACTAGAAAGAGTAGACTAAGTGTTTTTCTGTGATGTCAGAACTGTACTACTGAATTATTTTAAGTATTTCTCTGTGATCTCTGAACTCTTGACTAGCACTGTGTAGAAAAAAGTATTGTCTTGTGTTTTGACTATTTGTTATTAATTATTTTTAAACCCTTTCAACTGTGGCTGTTTTTATAGAGATAATTTAAGCTCTTTAGAGTACTTGCATACCTTTGGTAAAATTGTACAAAGCCACTCTAATAGCTTTAGCCCTGGGCTATACTACCAATTGGATAATAAGATTGCACAGTAATAATTGGACACCTTTATAAGGGCCTTTGAGTAGCTGATAAATATTAGTGGGTGGTGGCAGCTGGTACTACCGTATAGTCTGGGAAAAGGGGCACAGCTGGAGAACCTGTGCCAGCCTTCCCCAGGAGTGTCTTTGTCTCAAAGAGAGAGAGAGAGAGTGTGTGTGTGTGTGTGTGTGTGTGTGTGTGTGTGTGTGTGTGTGTGTGTGTGTGTGTGTGTGCATGCGTGTGTGTGTGTGTGTGTGTGTGTGTGTGTGTGTGTGTGTGTGTGTGTGTGTCAGCTAATTGGGCAGGGACACTGGTTGGACAGAGAGGGTGCTGGAGGTTTTAGCTTGCCCACTAGGCTGAGATCTGGACCCTGTAGCTGTGCCAGTGGTGAGTCTTTTTGGGGACCTGGAGAGCAAGGGAGCGATCAGTCCCGGACTGACTGTGATCTCTGTGTGCTCTTAAGGGAAATTGCATTTTACTAAGTGTATTTGCTATCCTTTCCTCCTATATGAGATGCCCCTCACTGGTGTTAGTGGTGAGGACTGAGGCTCCTTGATTGCTAGTCCAGGGCACAGGCATCACAGAAGGGATCGGTTTAAATATCCACATGGAAAAGACGTCTGACATGTGATGCTCAGCAAGTGAACTAAAAAAAGTGCTACCCTCTTGCCCCCTCTAGCTACTCCACTGATTCCCCAACATCTAATTCCAACCCTGCCCAACAGCCACATATTACCAAAATCCAATTTCACATTCAAACCTTTGCCATATCCTATATAAAACTACCTTAAACAAACTCAAACCATGCTCTACTTCAGCTGATGACCTCCCAAATGAATACCATAAAATAGCAGTCAGTAACATTGATTATCCTGTCTCAATCCTTATAAGTAAGTCAATCTAGGAATCCTGCGATCCTTCTCTTTGGAAAAAGATACACATTATTCCTCTACACAAAGGAGGAAAGTCAACAGACATCACTAACATTAGACCTATAGCAATCTTATTACCCTCTCCAAAATACTTGAAAAATGTGTTCAAAAACACTTGCTAAGCTACCTATTGCAGGAAGAACTCCTATCCCACTTGCTGTACTTCTAACCTTTATAGATACTGTCAATAAAGCTAGACAAAATGACAAACCAGCCTCCTCTTTATTTCTAGACTTGTTTAAAGTCTTTTGTTACAGCTTGTCACAGTAAACTTCTACTTCAAATGTCTATCTCATCCCACCCTTCTATGGTTCAAATTCTACTTGTCCAGTATGTATCAGTCAGTAAAATGGAACTTCATAGTCTCCAAATCTGCCTGTCACCACCAGTGTATTACAAGACTCTATTCTTAGTCTCTTTCACTTTAACATTCTCATCAACACCCTCCATACATGCACACAATAGGTCTGTTTAATATACAATAAGCAGATGACTCCACACTCATATGCACATCAGACAACCTGGCACAGGTTACTCAGGAAGCTGTAGGAGCCACAGAAATATGGCGTTGTAACTCACAATTCATGCTCAACCCAAATAAAAAACAAACTACTTTTCCCCCCAAATCCGTGTCTCATAAAAAAAAATAAATAAAATCCTCTGTGCTAATAGTGCAACCATTGGAATCATTTCTCATAGCAAATTATTAGGAATGATAGTGGATGATAATCTTAAATTCAACCTCATATACAAAACTGAAAAAAATATAAAAAAAAAAGAAAAAAGAATGAAACTCACCAAAGACTATGATTTAGATTGAACATAGGTAGTTTCCTTAGTGATTGTGAGATTTGGCTATGGTCATTACAGGTATCAACATATGAAGCTATGAACCTGTGAACCTACAAAAAATGTAAAGATAATATTGAGCTGTGTAAGGCCAAGCTATCTTGCAGACTAAGCTAGTCTGTTTTGTTTAATGCTAGACAATAATGGAACTATTTGGAAGATTATCTGCAAATTTGATTACTTTATTGTTAGTTTGTTCTAACCTATTTAGCTTTTGATTAGGAGTGATGAGGCATAAATGAAGGTAGGAAGTGAGTACTCTGGTAGCTATGTATACATGGTTAGTTAGATAAGTTTCAGTTTTATATAACATGGATAGTAGTTTGCTTATTTTAGATTTAGCATATTGAATGCATTTATTACATTTAGTTGTTAGTTAATGATAACATCTAGTAATTTAGCTTTGGATACCTGTTTAGAAGTGGTATTTGTTATCGAGGATATGTTAAAATTATTACTGTTGAATCACAGACATGTAGAAGCAAACAGTGACATTTTTTGATAGTTGTTGTTGTTGTTGTTGTGTCCTTCGGCTTTATTAAGTGAAATTCTGTCAAATATTTTTCAATATGGTGAAAGACTTGTTGAGTAGTATTTCAGAGTTGAAAGAGTGTACTGGTTGAGCAGATGATGGTAGAATTTTCTATTTATTCCACCAGGAAAGAATTTGTACACTAATGTATATATTCAGAAGCATAGCTGGCTCAATCAATGCTCTGGGCCAGTAACACAAACTAGTGCCACAGCCCTTCAACTCCTCAAGTGAAGAACTAAAGAAAACTGCAGGCTGGCTTCCTGCTGAGACAGCACCACAAGCTCTTGAAATGAAGAGCAAAAAAGTAATCTCCTTCTCACAACAACCTGCCCCTTATTCCTCTAATTTTGTAAAAAGAAAAATAAAAAAAAAAAAAAAAAAAGAAATGAAAAGAAAAATTTTTTTTTTTTTAAAGTGTTGTAAATTGTTGCTATAGTTTATACCCTGCACAGAGTGCTATGGCACTCAAGTTTTAGTAAAAAAAAGAAACAAAACTTTTTCTCTTTTAAACTGTCACAAACTGCCTGCTATAAGTGAATGCTATAGCTCTTATGTTTCAGTTAAAAACAGACTTTTTTATTTTAAACTGTAGCAAACCACTTGCTACAATGTAACAAGCAGTTGCTAGAGTTTAGACCATACACTGAGTGCTCTGGTTTGACTGCAAATGCAATGCCATCTTTTATAATCTGGCATGCATTAAAAAGAGATGTGAGTCATCTGACTTCACCTCCCAACACTTTACACCTGGAGAAGTTGCCCCCTTCGCCCTGTCCCAGCCATGCTACTGTATATGTTAAATAGAAGTATACCCAGAATCAATCCTTTTGGGACTTCTACTAACATGGGTTTAAAAGAAGAATGTGTTTTGTCATCTTACATACTGCAATCTATCTTGCAAGTAATAAGTAGGGCTTTTGTTAATGCCCATATCAGCTAAGCTTTTTTAGGAGTAACTTATGTGACAAAATGTCAAATGCTTTGTATAGGACAAGAAAAACTGATGCTAATCCATTTCTTTGTTTGTTTGCTATAGTTTGGATAGTTAGTAGTACCATTTCACTATTGCACCTTCAAAAGGTTCCTATTTTAGGAAAAGGTATAATAATGGCTTGTTTCCAAATTTTTGGCTCATATTGTTCTCATTGTCCTGCTTAAGAGAATATGATGTATGCAATTGCTGCAGCAGCTTTGGTGAGATATTCACCAAGAAGGTAATCAGTTGCTGACTCTGTTTAAGAAGTAGTTGCTTGAGTTACACAATATGATTACATTTTGTTACTTTATAGAAGAAGCACTTGAATCCACAGACTAGAGTAGCAATGCTTGACAGTAAGTTTGTGGATAAGATTTACAACTATTATGTTAAAGAACATTGAGAGAAGTAGTGCTATGTATAAAATACAAAACATAAGAATCAGTTTAAGAATTGTTTATAAATGAAACTTGTTGCTGTAAATTGGATTTCTTTACATTGTCAAAGTAAGAGCATTTGCATTCATTTGTAAGAAATTGAATCAGAGTCTTCGTGAAAGTTTCACTTTTCTTGAGTGGTCTAATAGTTTGCAATAGAGAATTACAAGCATCAGGACTAAGCATTGAAAAAAAAAAAAAACTTTTTTTCAATTGCCTTAGTAATGTAGGGCCTTACCAGTGAAGTTGCATTATCTGCAGATGAGAAATGGAGGTAGGCTATCTGAGGCAGTGCTTGGTTGCAAGACGTAGGCAGTAGGAACATTGTAGCAGTTTGTTGAGGTGTAGACACCTCAAATACTGATGGAGCAGTGGAAGTAGTGCCACTATGGGAGCGTGATCAAGCATGGCCATGTTGGCTAACAGCAGATGATGTGGGGAACCTACTCCCACAGGGATGTCGTCCCTCTCCCAGCAGATGTTCCATCACAGACACTGCACATTCCAATGTGTCATTCATCCAGTCCACTGAATTGGCAACATGGTGGAGGCAGTTATCTATATCAGCCTGTGCCACATCTAAAACCCTAGGCATTTCTCTGCAGGATCTATGCCTCCATGATGGCCCTAAATATACATTGAGTGGCACTGGAAGACACACCTGGATCAGGTGAAGGATCAACAGCAGGCCTCTTCCAAGCACCCCTAACAAACCTCCTGTGTGCCACCTCTCCCACACTTTGGTTACAGACAGAGTCAACAGGTATAGAAGCCACAGTAACCACACTACCCTGAATAAGTGTCTCACCCTCCACCTGTCCACTACCCCTGGGAGATCATTGTAATAGGTATGTGTAGGCCTACTAACTGTGTCTGAGGGAAATACAGGGGATGGCTGAATGTCAACCTCAATTTCTTATTCAACCTCTGTACCCCTCCAACTGTGCCTCTGTTTGGCCATCATCATCATCATCATCATCAGAGTTTACCGATACACTGACATCACGTGGTAAGAGTCCTACACTTCCACTGTCAGGATCAACTATAATAATAAGCAACAAACACAGGAATGAAATTAATACTACACTAAATGTTCACAACAATTTATAAGATAATAAACTAACACTGGTCTCACTATTGCAGATGGTACATTAGTACACACACTCATTGTACCCACATCACACATACAGATAAATGCATGTATCTGACAAATGGTCATCAATAATCAAAGAAAAATGTTTGGTTTACTATGTGCCACTGACTCCATGCTTGGTAGGGAGGATGGTCCTGGAAGAAATGAAGCAAAGTAAGGAAGCAAATTGAACATCACAATAGGAATAACACAAGGGAATCATGAATACACAGTTTTGCCTATATGTCTGTTAAGAATAGTTTTAAATAAAACTTGGCTGACACATTCACCTATAGCCAATGTGTAATGAATAAGTGTGTTGTTAAGTCTATTAATTTATCAGTAGGTTCATTTAAAAAATCCACAGGAAGTATTACTTAAACCTTTATATGTTTTACTGTACAAGCAAAATCTAAAGCTTGCAATATGGAAGCTTACCAGGCAGCTCCTCCTGGCACATAGTTGTACTCCGTTACCTATCAGCACTGACATCAGTCACATGTTGGTGTGTATTTTCCACTGAGCTCTGTGTATCTCTAATACTGGACAAGATCTCTTCATTTGATGTTGTGGTGGCAGGCCTCCTTCTATAGCCAGCTGTTGGTGGGCAACTGCAGCTACTATCCCATGGACTGATGAAATCATATCAATGGCCCGATGATGCACCTGATCATAAGTCTTGGTGTGACCCCCTACTGCATTGAAGTCATTCACTAACTGGTTCCAAATCTGCATTCTGGCAGCCATATTCCCACATCCTTTCTCAAGCAGAAGGGTGCCATGGCGCCTGAACATCTGCACTATTACATCATTGTCACTGAAAGGGGGTTTATGTGGATTTGGTGCCACTTGGGCACTTGGGTGCCATAATCCTATGTGACATAAAATAGAAAAGGATACAACACATAAATATCATCTAACTAAATCCCTGCTTATATACACATATTTTTCAACATTAAGCACTGGAAACACACATTTCAGTTATTAAAATTGAAGGTTATGTGGTTGTACCACATCACACTCATAAACAAACCAATGTTTGGTTCAAACCAAGGAATACCACTTTAGTAATGCATTGTTTCCCACTGAAATAACATTTCGTGTTTTCATGAGAAAGGCACTTGAAACACACTTGTTTTTACTGTCATGTATTTTTATCACACATATAAAGGACAATAATACAAAATTCACTATAGACTGCATGTCTGAGAGTACAGTACAAATAAGAGAAGAATGAATGCAGTACAAAGAGAAAAAAGAACTGCATGTCACACACATACATGGTTAACCACTCAACTCTTTGATGTGTCTATATAACTAATTAGCATGTCTGACAAATACATCCTCAGTGACAATGAGTAGCAATGAGCACTCTGGACAGTAATGAGTATAAGAAATACACCTGTTGCCCAGCCTTCCCTGTGGCAACTGGCTTAAGTTCATGGTCACAATACAGGTGAGACAGGGCTCTGATCTAGCACACTCCAAACTTTATTAATGCTGTTCCACTCAACTTCTTTAAAAAAAAGAACAATATAAAATAATTATACATAACAATAAATATGTATAGCAGTGAATATCATATGAATTATATGTGTGACTGATCGTATCCTGACAATTATGTTTCTGTAACTAAAAGTTTCTTTTCTGCCCTGGAATGGACTTCATACTTCCATTATAGTCACATACACAACTCACATAACACAAGTTTAGGTGAAAAATGTATGTGCTATGTGGTCTGACCCAGAACTTGGAAATCTTTCATGCATGTGATACAAGTATATGCATTTCCACTATATTGTCAACATTACTCCTGCATCACACATAAGACTGCATAAACCAGGACCTTGTCAGGTCACACACACACACACACACACACACACACACACACACACACACACACACACACACACACACACACACACACACACACATACACACACACACACACACACACACACACACACACACACACACACACACACACACACACACACACACACACACACACACACAGTTAACCACTCATATATAATTAGTGAGCATGTCTGATAAACACTTCTGTGGCAAGAAAGAAAAAAGTTTGTGGAAGAATATGTATTTTTCATTTTACATAGGTTTGAATACAAATTACTTTTATCAGTGTGTAAGGCCACACAAAAAATGTGTCATCATAAAATGTATAAGCCCCAATACATGTCTGAAAAGTTACGTTATCTGAGTTATAGCAGCATATATGCCACAAATTAATGCTGTCACATTACCCTTCCTATTTCATAAACTGCCTTCTGCTCTTTTTGGCAATGTTGCTCTCGGTTTAACATCATGCAAACGGGGTTGGCATTGTTATGCAGGTTTGCACATTAGCCATAAAATTCAATATCACTAATTGGTGGGAAAACACTTTAACTGTTGCTAGATGACCTGTGTAGACATGACAGGAGCTAGGAAGGAAGGTGCCCAATTTAAGAATCAAATATGGAGTGTAGAGGAGTCCAGAATATTCACTGCACTCCTCATAAAATGCCACAGCCTTAGCCTTTTGCACGGGGACTATACTGGGTCTCAATATAAATCAAAGGATTGGAACAGTCTAGCCAGGTTTGTCTCCAGTGTGGCTGGCATCCCACTCACTAGAGAGCAATTCAAGCACCATTACAATGACCTGAAAAGGCACATCCTACAGTTCTGTAAGTATACAGGTAAAGATAGTTTAGATTATTTACAAAGCTGGAGATACCCAAGGCTGGTATGCATAATGCTTTTCTCTTTTTCGCTCCTCTTTATTTTACAGTTGCCCAGGAAAATTTAGCAAACAGTGAGGCCCATGCTGAATGCTTTTATAAGACTGAAAGAAGCAAGGGGTATGTATGCAACACAAACTGACAATTATTTCATTACAAGTATTGATCTTCCATACATTAGTAGCAAATTAAGCATGCATATTTTATCTGTAAAATCAAGCAGGTGTGCTTCATTCTGTAACTCAAGGTCATTGCCTCAGTCGATATAATAGTAATAGTGTATTTAGATTTTTGTGGGTTAAAATCCTATAAATACAAACTAAAATAATAAAACAATTAAATATTAATTTCAACACAATTGGCATAAATGCATGGGTGCAATATATGCATATTGCAAGGAATATTTGGAACAATTCTCAGTCCTATTTTGGATTTTTAAAAAATATAGTTAATATATAAATAAAAATATATTTGTATTGTAGTAATTTGTTGTATGTGACATATAATGGGTCTAATTATTGTTTCTTTTTTTCCCATTCTTACCCCACCCCTTATCTCTCTTTTTTATTTTTATATGTGTGATCACACTGTTCTGATGTCATAATTTTCTGACAACCAACAAAATAATTTCCAGCATAAGGAGGAAGCCCAACCAGTGTGGCTCAGCCTGCCATCCCTCCAAAGGCTGCTGCAACAATGGCCATCTGGAACACAACTTGGCAGTACTGCCTGTGCAACCCCTGCAGTACCTGGGCCTTCATCATCAGGCAGCATTACACCAGCAGCTAGTGCAGTGGTACCCACCAGGATTATTGGTGGAGGTGAGGAATTTTTCACTTGCCAGGAACTGCCAGGCATGGTGAGTGAGGTTGTAGAATATACCAACACAGGTGAGAAGATGCTTGTTTGAATGCTAAGAAAACAAAAACATCAAGCACTCCAACAGGAAGATGAGAAAGGGGCAGTTATGATAGCTCTGAGGGTGAGGAGTAGATTCTCACTATCACCATGCTTGACAAGCATGGGCCTCTGATGTTTCCTCTCTAACCCCAATCATGGTGTTTCCTAACCCTTTGTGTCTCTCACAATCCCTATCTCTACCTTGTTTGTCCTGTTTGTCTACACCTGCTTCCTCACCTAACTTACTTTCCTGACCCTGACATACCTACATCCCTTACCCAACATTCCTCTCTTACTGAAATAAAATAAAAAACTGGGCACCTGTCCTACAAAAAAAATGTTGTCCCATACATAGCCCTCCACTTCACACATGTGTCTTCTTGACCCATTTGATCTGTACAATTGGCTGTACAACATGATTCCATTGTTGTCATCCACCTGTGTTGAAGTGACAGTTCAAATTCATCCAATTTTATATACATGTTCATATTACACTGTTGAATAAGTGGATAGCTATGGCTCCTTCCTAATTCCTTCCTGCAAATTCCTATATTGCTTTCCCTTTGTTTTTTCCCTTCTTGCTCCCCATTTTACCACTTTCCTATCTTCCTCATCTTTACACCTTTAATCTGATCAAAAAATAGACTCACATATCATGCACATGGCATAAATGCCCCATAATAAAGCCCTTCACTTTTTGCCCTCTGTTTTTGTGCGGAGTTTGGTATCATGCACCAATGCTGAGTGACAGTGAATGGCTCTTCATGTCCTATGCAATAAAGTGGTTACCTCCACCCAATGCTGCTTAAACTTGCTATGCTAAAGGGACACATAGTTACATCAGCCTAAAGGCAGTGCTATGAAACATTTATTCTAAGGTAAAGACTGCTGAATGTATACAAATGCAAGACCATATGTGTACTGTTGACATTAATCAATCGACTGATGTTCATTTTTATAAGGTACTTCACTGTAGTCATTGCCTCTTACAATTTCAAAAATGATTACATTTACTTATGTAATGCCATCCTGACAACATATCTAAAATATTAGGTTGAGCTGGATTTGAACCCTGTGTCATTTGTACTCAAAATATGAGCTCACTTCTCTTACACTTGCTGCCACAGGGAAAGCTAGGACAGCAGGTGTATTTTTAAACTCAATACTGGAAGTGTGGATGGCAGTCCCTTGCCACTTAGTGTGCTAGTGCAAAGGAAGGCAAACCAATAGAAATATTATTGTTTTCCTATTTAAGCGGAGAACCATGTTTACTCATTACTTAACTCCATGTAAATGGGGAAGGCAATAGCAGAGCAGCAGTCCTTAATGTTATAAAAATTATGACACATTTCCAATATAAACTACAGTATGAACACCATAGGATCTGATGGCTAGTTCTCCCATAGCATATATGCATAAGAACTTCTCAAGTTCAAGTTGTATTCAATAAATGTGAATCTTGCATTTGGAGATACTTTGCCAGTGATCACGCAAACCAGTTGCTCAGCAGTGCACTATGGACAGAGCTGATTAGCATGTATTACTATGTTTATTGCCCAGTTAGTCTTCATCCCATTAAAATCCATGTAAACATACAACCAAAGGGAAGGGACTTGTTAGTGACTGAACACATATTTATTCAGACTCATGTGTGCGCTGGACCCATACACTTGAAAATGGATATGTCAGAAATAGTTCCCAGATGTCAACTACACTACAAAACTAAATAGCACAACTGTATTGTTACATTATCTAAAACCTTATACTGACAACAGACATCCAGACTGTCTTCTACATGTCTTAATGTGGACATCAATTCATCACAAATATGAACACTCATACACCCACAGTTTCATCCATGCTGATCACAAAATGTGTGTGTGTGTGTGTGTGTGTGTGTGTGTGTGTGTGTGTGTGTGTGTGCGCGTGTGCGTGTGCATGTGTGTGTGTTTCTATGTGAGACTGTAAATGTGTAATGTACATGACATATTGGTAAACAGGTGCATATGTCTCAGTTCTTCAACATGCATTCCTAACAGCTTATTGCATCTAGTTTGAGAAGTTGTCTTTTAAAGTATATCTGCACATTGGAACAAAAACAGAAAATCCAAAGTCCACACTTTGTACATCACTCTCATAACAGGGTATGATATCTACATCATATAATGATGATGTTATCATAGCTAAAGGCCACTATAACAAGATGGCACAAATGTGGGGTTAACTTACCACAACAGCCACATTGTGTGTGTGTGTGTGTGTGTGTGTGTGTGTGTGTGTGTGTGTGTGTGTGTGTGTGTGTGTGTGTGTGTGTGTGTCTGTATGTATGTGTAAGTGTGTGTATGCATAAGCAGAAGATCATGAGTGTTAATCCTACTCTCAGCAATTAAGTGTCATGGAAAACAAAAATTGTTTACAGTCATACATTCCTACACAGCCATTTCATTCAAGCCTCCCATCATCTCCTCCTGAATGTACAATGATGATGATGTTATCCACTATTAAGTGTCCAGCAACTGTGTAAAATTCAGAGCTGTGACAAGGCACTTGTGCTAAGTACTGTGTTCTCTAGTTTGTGTAACTAGTTAGGGGTTCTAATCTCACTGCAGTCAACTGGTGCATGTGTGTTTGTGTGTGTGTGTGTGTGTGTGTGTGTGTGTGTGTGTGTGTGTGTTCATAGTCAGAAGAGTATGAGTCTGTATCCTACTTCCAGCTATCCAGTCCCATGGAGAATCAAAATTTTTACAGTCATACATACCTACACAGCCATTTCATACAGGTCTCCAAACACCTTATTCCCAAACATACAGTGATGATGTCATCCACTATAAAGTGTCCAACAACTGTTTAAAAGTCAGACTGGTGCCATGATGCTTGCGTTAAGTACTGTGTTATGCAGTTAGTTAGGTAGGGGTTCTAGTCTCACTGCTGTCAAAGCATGTGTGTGTGTGTTCAGTTAGTTCACATACTGGAGACCATTTTAGAACAGCATGTGAGACACTTCTACTCCATTTTCTTCTTACCAGACACTGCTGACAGCAAGTGTCTTACACTATGAAAGTCAGAGTTGTGCTGTGCTGCTTGAGTTATGTACTGCGTTCTGTAGATAGTTATGTAGCAGTTCTAATCTCACTACAGTCAGCTGGTGTTTATGTTCATTCAACAATCAGTCTGGAGAGAATTATAGAATGGCATGTGAGTCCACAGCTATGTCAGACACTCCTCCAAACATCTTTTTGTTAACATACACTGATAATGTCTTCATTTGTAAAGTGCACGCTGACACTATTTAAGTCAAACTTGTGCTGTGGGACTAATGGTAAGTACTCTGTTTTCTAGCTTTTCTAACTAGATAGTTAGGGGTTATAATTTGACAGCAGTCAACATAATGGTATGTTCATGCAAATAATATATTTGAAACAATTTTACACTAGGATGTGACTCCACATATATGTCAGACACTCCTCCCAAAATCTTCTCAGCATACAATAAGGCTGTCATCCTCTATAAAGTGCACTGTGACAGTGTTAAAGTCAGACATCTGTGGTGGTGCTAGTGTTACATTGTATGGAATCTAGCTTCTATACCTGTTGGGTTTAATGTTCAAATTAGACCCAGTCAATTGCTTGTGTGTGGTTGCTGGTACTTTACATTCATTGTATAATCTTTTGAATATATTTTCATTTAACTACCACTTAGGAGAACCTTTAATATAGCACCATAAATCCAACATCCCCCTTTTCCCTCTGGCCGCATAACATCCTTTCTGCAGAGGATTGCAGGATGTCCTCATTTCAAAGATGCATGCACATATCATGAAGCAGAGTCCTCCCATGAGCCTCTGCAAGCCATCTCCAGACCACTAGATGTGTGATTGCTAATTCTGTCATGGTGTGGTGTACATGTCACATATGAACAGAGGCAGTATGTATTGTAATCAAACAAATACACACATGCACACACAGCCTTACTATCTTCCATCATATAGATGTAGCGATTTTGATTTAAATGGTATAGTAATGGCTTGAATTTTATGTGATGTTGGTCGTTAGCCTAATAATATCCTATGACCCTTTGAACATTTCACATGTCAATGTCACTATCATCCACATGTGCTACATTGACATGTGTATGTACGGTAGCTCTATAACAGGGTATTACAAAGTGTGATGTGGGGAAATGTATTGATGGCTCCTGCTGTCATTTGATTGCATGTTCCTTCCATAAAATCTGCAGTAATATGACTCGTGAGAAATGTTGACATGGGATGATACTATGTATATTGTTGGCTTAGTAGGTCATATGTTTTTATAGTGGATTATATCAATATTTTATGCAGTCCTCATTTAACCATCTCTGTGACACTTGCAGTGTGCCACATGTGTGCATTTGTATACCTACCAATATTACATGCTCTGTGACATGCAACAGTTTAACATTATACTAATCACATGGGCACATAAGTCTTGTTTCATCCACATGTTGTAATGGGGTCTATATCATGTGGTTGAAAGCTAATAATAGCGAATGCCCCAACTTTGAAAACACCAGAACTCAAAGTTGCAATTGTGGAGGGCTGCACCTGCTAAATATATATACCAACTCCAAGATTGCACTACAGTGAGGAAAGGGCAAATACCTCTATCTACACTGTAGTGCGACCCCACAATAACAACTTCGAGTTCCGGTGTTTTCAAAGTTGTGGTCATTCGCTATTATTAGCTTTCGACCATGTGATACAGACCTGTTATAATGTTGTTATATATACAAACATATTATAACTTTTGATTCAGTTGAAATCTTGTGGAATTCATTGTATGCACAATTGTGTTGCTATTCCCAGGGATTATTGAAGAGGTCCCCAGCAGCATTGTTTGGCCATCAGCATTTGGGTCAGTAACTGCTCTGCATGAGCCAGACCCACTTCTTTTGTCATGTGTCTATATATGATATCAGTGCACTCACACACAGCTTTCCAATGAAAAACATATAGGCATATGATGTGCAATTTATGTAATTATGTGACTTAGATAGAGTTGTATGACTATGTGAGAAGTACCACTGTGTGGCATGTGATGCATACTCAAGGATGTATTTGGAAGTGTTGTTACAAATCATTTTTTAAATAAATATGAAATGTTGAGGGGATTACACAACTAAGCAGAGAGTTTTTGTGGATGCTTGACCTGGCCAAGACTTTTGTGGACCCATACTCCACTGGAAAAAATAGATAATCTGATAGATGTTTGGATCAAACTTCACCCCCCTGTCCCCACTGGCCATCAGTCAAAAGTATACATGCAAACATTACTCAGCTTATTTTATCAGGAGAGCAGCTCATCTGTGCACTCTCTACGGCTAAAAACATGGAACCAATGGGCCTTGACAACATCCCAGGTTACCTATTCAATAGCTTAAAACCTGACCTAGCAGACACAGCTGGCTCCCTGCTTGAACACAGCCTCCAGACAGCCTATCTTCTGGCAAAAGGGTGTACAGCAACAGTCAATCATCTGAACAAGCAAGACCATCACCTGATCCAGGGAATTATAGACCCATAATCTTGACTCTCCTCATTTGTGAGGCAGACCAAAGAATCATCATGGAGCTTATCAAAAGGTACACAGGTAATCTCCTGATTGTGTTCCCAACCCATTTTTGATTTGTTAAGGCTACATCATGTCTATTAAATCTGGTTGACTTCTTCAAGAAGTATAATAACAAAACAATGCTGGAAAAGAGCCAGCAATAAACTAAATAAACAAAACTGGCTCTTTGGTAGTTTCACACCATAAGCTCCATACTCCTAGAAAAGAACATATCCTATATCATCCAAGCAAAAAAAACCCGACAAACATAACTTTAATACAAAATTTAGATTTGGTATTTTAGAAATGGTACCTTTGAATTCAAGAGGAGGGTGCTGGGAACTTTTTCTTGAATTTAGGGAATTTTACTGGATAATTAAGTTAAAATCCCACTTATTACCAGGTATTAATGACTTGGTTTCTATTTCACCTGTTTTAAAAAAGAGGGCTTTGAATTTCTAAATTATTTAACTGCATTTTTTTAGCTGCATTATTTTGTTGGAATTTTTTATCTTGCATAACTTGCTACATAATACATTTTTGTATAATACGTGCTTATATATTTTTTGTATGTATATCTAAGTTTATACTTGATATTGTACAAAAGAATATTTTTCCATGTGTAAAGGTTAATGGGGTACTTTGGCCTTTAAGAAAATATAAAAGTAACAACAAGATTCATTTTAATTGCCATCTTAAATTGCTTTACTTAATAGCTAATTAAGTAATTTTTAAGTATTTAAGCAAATGACTTTTGGGTATGACATTGTTCTGAAGAAGTCCCAAGTTTGTGGTAGGGACAAAAGCATAAGTATTTATTTAAAATAAGTATTTATGTATTTATTAAAGTTCTGTTTGTTGTTTTATTTGCTTGGACATCTATTTTTTATATAGGATATGTGCTTTTCTAGGAGTATGGAGTTTATGGTGTGAAACTACCAAAGAGCCAATTTTCTTCAAGAAGGTCACCAAGGGCATGCATGAGGAAAAGACTGTCATCCTGCATAACTTGACCAAGGCATATGACACAAATCCTCACTCGGGTATTACAGAGAAACTGTCTCAAGTGGGCATAAACACCTATGTCACCAAATGGGTAGACAAATGGATCACAGACAGGACACATACTGCCAAACTGTGTGAATTTATCTCTATCAAGATACCAGTTACCAGGGCTGTACCTCAGGGTTTTGTACTAGGTCCTTTCTTGTTAAGTATTTAATTCTCAAAAGTCAAGACAAACTTAGACAGTCTTTGTCTAACCAACTTTGTAGACAACTGCAAATTCTGGACAGTCATTGAATCCAAGCACACTACTGATAAACTGAAAAAAGTATTAACGCACACAAATAATTGTTGCTAGAGACACTAGAAGAACAAAAAGCATAATTATTCCTGTTTTAAAAGCAAATACACAAGCTAATTACAATATAGACAGTACATCCCTATGAGAAGAGCAAGTGGTACATGACCTGGATACGCAGGTAGATATAAGTGGAATTTCTACCAGCATGTGATCACAGTGCTAACAAATTCCTTGTATGTAGCACAACTCCTAAGTATGTGCAGGCCATCTATATCAAAGGACTTTATAATTCCATTATCCTCAGCCCTCACTGCACCAATAATTGAGTACAATGAACCCTTTTGCATGTACCTCACCACACATCTGCAATAGCTAGAGCAATCCCTGGGTTATCACACAAAGAAGATACATGGTACAAACAACGAGTCCTATGCAGAGAGACTGATCATATCTCCTACAGACTACTAAGGGTCGATCTGCATCTGGCCTACAGGGCAGTTTCCAATCTGACCATGATGGAAATGTTACACTTTGTTAACGCAAACTGCACAAGGGTCAATTGTTCCAAGGATGTTAACTGAGCATCTGGCATAATAAATCATGTTAAAGAGATAGATACATATCTCAGACACTGAACCTTCTCTGGATCAAGCTTCCCAGTCATAGGTTCATAGGTAGGTACTAGGCTATTGGCCCTAGGGCCTATATAAGCCTAGCCAAAAAGGTACCCTGGCTTTTGCCACCCAAGAAAATTATTTTCCTATGCCCCTATTGAGCAGAGCCACAGAGGTGATCCCTGGGATGAATTTTCTATTTCCCATCCAATCATCAAGATTTTTCTTGAAGAGTGCTAATGAGGAGCTTTGTTTGATATATATAGGTAGTTTGTTCCAGAGTATGGGAAGTCTCTGGGACAGGAATCTATCCCTTCACCATGTCCTGTTTATTGTGGTGACAAGGTTTAGGTCCCTAGAGCATGTAGCTCGGAGGGATTGGGATTTCTTTAAGTGGAGCATGTCCAACAGCTCTGGGTTTGACATAGCTTTGTATGTTAGGCAGAGATCACCTCTGAGTAGGCGATATGTGACGGAGTAAAGCTGGAGTTTTTTGAGACGGTCTGCGTAGGGCATCTGTTTGAGGCTGGTAATCTTCATTGTGAGGTATTTCTGTGGCCTTTCCAGTTGTTGTAGATGTCTTGTGAGGTACATACCAAAAGGGGCGTTGTACTCTATAATGGGTCTAATGAGCAATGAGTAGAGGGGAACAATGACCTCTTTTTTCCTGGAGAAACCTTTTGTGATGAAGTGTGCCATGTAGAAGGATTTCTGAATACTGTGGCAATGTTATTTTTATTTTATTTATTTCTTTAACATTTGTTGACCGGGAATGTCCGACTAGGTTCCACAGAGCCTGTTTTCAGCGGAGGCCCGGGGAGAAATGCTCCATATGCATGTCTTTGGAATGTGGGAGGAAACCGGAGTACCCGGAGGAAACCCACGCGAACAGAGGGAGAACATGCAAACTCCACACAGAAGGCACCCCAGCCGAGAATCAAACCGGAGAACCTCTTGCTGTGAAGGTGACAACGTTAACCACTGCACCACTGTGCCACCCAATATTTATTTATTTATTTTACATTTGTTGACC
Source organism: Protopterus annectens (assembly GCF_019279795.1). NCBI lineage: Eukaryota > Metazoa > Chordata > Ceratodontiformes > Protopteridae > Protopterus > Protopterus annectens. The sequence continues at coordinate 537,657,346 of NC_056745.1, read as the reverse complement.
GGGCTAGTCTAGCTGGAGACATGTCCACTTTCAGTAGAGGCCCGGGGAGAAAAGCTCCAAGAATAATACAGATTTTCTTTACAAAGTTAAAAACAGGAGTGCTAGATTTTATGAATATAAATCTGAAATTAATTATGTTGTAAATATGCTGAAAGAAAAGGCTTGCTTAAATGCAGAAACAAAGTTTAAGTAATATGTGATCAGCAGTCATACTAAATGACAATGGCTTGGAAAAGGAATCTGCTGAATGGACATTCTTCCCTTACAGACTCAAAACAGGATGTATGCAACAGCAAAAATACAAAATCTGCTTTTAAAGAATGGACATTGTTCCCTTACAGACTCAAAACAGGATGTATGCAAGAACAAAAATGCAAAATCTGCTTTTAAAGAACAATGACATGTTATTCTGCATGGAAAAACAGGATATGACACAAGAACAGATGTTTTTTATACAAAGATCCAAATAAAATACAGGATGTTCACACTGTCAGAAAAGCTGATCTCTGACAATGTGTTTTCTCAAAAATATGTCTTTCTACATGGACATCAGGACACTGTTACAGGATATTCACACTGTCAGAAAAGCTGGTCTCTTACAAGACATTGTTAAATAAGGAAGCTTAGTATTGTTTCTACAGGACTAAAACTGTATATAAAGAGCTGTATAAATCCAGCTATGTGAGAGGGATGGTAGGGACACAAGTCCTAAGGTAAATGTTATATCTCTCACATCATCTGTACTATATGAGAAGTAAAGTTGGAACAGTACTTTTAAGCTGTAACGTGTTTCCGTTTGGTTTATTATAAAAAGTTATTGGTTACTGCTCTCTAAAGTTGATGCTGCAAAGTATATTCTCTCATTAGTGTATATTCTGCAAGTTTCTGTATGCAACAGACTGTGAATGCAAATATAACTAGACTTTGAATTTTAGCAGAATCCAGCCAGCAAGACTGAGTGTCTTAAGAACACTTCAGATCCATCCCACAGCAAGAAGCAGCAAGCAGTAAGCAAGTAAATCTCAAAATATTTTTTCAATGGCGAGGCAGCTGAGTGACTAGCACCATATAATTTTTTCAATGGCAAGCTAACCTGCATTTGAACCTACAATCTGCATTCAAACACAGAAGGAGTGATGGTAAGCCCTGCAGAGGGTCACTTCAGTTAAATTGCAGTAACTAACATGTGTGCGTATGTGTCAATTCTGAACAGAAGTATTCCAGTTTATGCAGCTTGCAGTAGTAAAGTTTTTTTAGATGTCTACAATCCGGAGTGAGACTAGTTCAAGAAATTCGCAGTGCCATAAATTCTTCAAGAAAAGGGGGATATCCACTAGCCCATCAGTCCACTGCCTGTTGTGCTTTCCCAGCTTCTCAAGTGACTTTGAAAAATTTCCAGCCATCTGCAATAGCAGCCTGATCACCTGTTTTCTTGCTAACTGGTAAGACTTTTTTCTGTGTCACATATTTAGTGTGGATGATGTTAAAACAGTTTGTATATTCTTAAGAGAGTTTTTATATTCTTAAGACAGTTTGTATATTCATATATAGTTTCTGTATTCCTAGACAGGTTGTATATTACTAGATAGTATGGATATTATTTATAATTCATGCAGGAGTAAACTAAACTTTAGTAAATTGTTATGTTGGTATACACAGCACATTAGTAAATGTAAAACCTTATTAGGGCAGGTTGATAGTAAGGCATTATGCAAATGTATTACAATATTTGACTGGTATCTCAAAGAAAACCATGTGGAATATGACAAATGTTTATTGTGTGCTTCAACAAAAACTGCATTTTGTGTATTATGCCATAAAATAATATTGCATCATATTGCTAAAAAAATAGACTGTAAAGACAGATCTGAAGAATTAACTAAGGGTAAAGTGTTTCCATTACATTTTGATGTTGAACAGTTATGTCCTGTCACCACATGTGAGTCAAATCAGTTACTGATAGAACCCCTCGTACATTTTGTTATAAAGCAATGTAGTAAACTTCTAAAAGACAGACGCAATGAGTTCAGGAAGCTTAGACAAGTTATACATATATCTTTTCAAAAGTGCATAGGAGTTTCAAATTCAGCAGAACAGCTTACTAAAGAATGTCAGAAAGACCATACAACATTCCAGGAAATTCAACAGCAGTTGCAGAATAAAGGAAATAAATTAGCTGAACTGACAAAGACTGGGAACTTCCTACATACACAGCTAATCTGTGCAAAAGAAATATATTTTATAATATGTTTATGTTTTGAAAATGGTTAAACATACATGGCAGGATGGTAGGATCTGATGTCTGGACAAATCATTCTTAAATGTTTTACTTTCATTCAGTTAAAGCAAGACATCTATCAGTACTACAGTAAAGTAAAGCATATGAATGCCATTCATTAGCATAGTCAAAAGGTAAACAAAACTGTTCTAGTGTATAAAAATTAAATGAAAATAGTTAATAGGAGTAAAGATTTAAAGTCACAAGACTGACATGCTTGTATAAAGATATACAGATACAAGACAAACATGCAGTGTGTTCTTTTCATATAGAGTACATCTGTTACAATACACAAGAATAACAATCAGACAACAGCAAATATAAATAATATAAATATAAATGTGTTGGTTAAACTAATATCTATTTTGTTTTTTACAATTTGTTTATAATTATATAGTAACACCAAACAGTTAAAGTTGTGAATTTTAAAAAGAAAATCACAGATGATATTAGTCAAACAGTTTTTGTAAAATTAATGGCAGGACAGTTAAATAGTTAAATAAATTAAAAAAAAAATACTGAAATCCATGTAAGGTAATTGTAAAATGATGTCTATTTATGTTGTATAAATGCATAGTTATGCAAATCACAATCACATTAAAGGAAAAATGCTAAAAGAATTAACTATAGTTTACAGAGTATGAAATGTGAGCTAAGACCTTCCTAGACTGAATGAATAGTTACAGGAAATGCTGGAAAGATAAGATAAACAACAAGACTGATTGCCAGGCAAGTAGCTTGAGTTTTTCTAAAGCATCATTGTTATTAAAACATAATTGTTAAAATGTTTACATGCAACACTATTTGGTAATTGTAATAAAATGCCACAATTGTGCATAGATGTCACTTATAATCTGTTTGCAAGTAAATGTTAAAAGGACAAAAAAAACCTCAGTTGCATCAAGTACAGCCAGCAAATGGGCTATAGTATATATATATATATATATATATATATATATATATATATATATATATATATATACAGTTCAAAACAATTGTGCAGGAGGGTGTAAATACCTACTAGAGGTAATATACAGTGAAAGCTTTATTTAGTAACCTAATAAAATAAATGTATAACCAAAGTGTTGGGCTGACATACCTTCTATTCTCACAGCATAGGGCAGGAAAACAGTGCTGAAGTACTACAGGGGGAGGGGCACTTTCTCAGTTTTACACTGACTGTATAAGAGGGAGGGGCACTTTCTCAGTTTTACACTGACTGTATAAGCAGTACTGCACAAGGGTCTGAAATAAAGTTACAGAGAAAATAAACAACAAGGGTCTGAAATAAAGCTACAGAAAAAATAAACAACAAGGGTCTGAAATAAAGCTACAGAAAAAATAAACAACAAGGGTCTGAAATAAAGCTACATAAAAATAAATAATAAGGGTCTAAAATAAAGCTACAGGAAAAAAATATCTCATTCCTTCTTGACAATACTCTTTTATGAGAGGAAAAAACAGGTATTAGTGTATTAGAAATACTGGTAAACTGGATTAAACCTAACAGGATAAGATATTTTACAAGTTGTTAATAGCTATCATAATGGTTAAACAAGAGATGATTTAAAATTGCTTTATTAAAGCTATACAAGAGAGAATAAAGATTTGCAAAATGCATAAATGTTTCTAATAGCAAGAATGGTCACTATTTTTAATATGTTTTTGGCAAAACAATGTTGGTATAAAAAAACATCAATGTTTCTAATTGCTGAGTATGTAGTTTAAAATAACAGGACATATGGATTTGGTGTCAATTCCACTAGATACTTCTAAAGAGACAAACATTTTCCAAGATTTTGCTCAATATTAATGTTATTAAATTTGTAAGATTAGACTAAATGTACTTTATAGTCTTTGTATGTACAAATGTAGAAAATTTCAGTACAAATGATAGTCTTTGTATGTACAAAAGCAGAAAAATTCAGTACAAATGAAATGAATGTCTAGTAATGAATATGTGTGAAAAAAAACATATTTAAAAAAGTGGGTCCAGTATACCTAGTAAATTGAAATGCATAAATAGCAAACAGTCTGTGTAAATACATACTGTACAGGATACATCGTAATAAGTTCAAAAGTAATTTGTCAAGTTGTAATATCACTGGTTTTACCCCAGTAAAATAATTGCTTTCAAATATTTATTATCTAAGCCCAGTTCAGTATTTTACCAAGATGTTAATGGGCAGTTCAAAGACATGACCACAATGTTATGGTTAAAATGACATTGAAATTGTGTGTTTTCAGTAGAGTATAAATGCTTACAGTAGCACATAGTTATTGTCTCATAGTTAATTTAACAGCTGCAAAGAGTTAATGAAACAGTTCTAAGTCATAAATTAAATTCTGTGATTGCAAAAGAATAAATTGATCATGTTAAAAAAAATAAATAACATTAAAGCAGACACAGCTTATAACTGATAAAATATTTTCACAGAATGGTCTGCAAAATAAAATGTTGTTAAATACATTCAGTTTTGGTAGTAATACTTTAATATCATTGTATTAACTATGTAAAATTGCATTTTGATTTGTTGTATCAAACTAAAGATTTGTTTCTTGTGTTTTCTATATAAAATGTTTTGAGTATGTTTAAAAACAGAGGGAATTGTTAGATTTTATGAATATAAATCTGAAATTAATTATTTTGTAAATATGCTGAAAGAAAAGGCTTGCTTAAATGCAGAAACAAAGTTTAAGTAATATGTGATCAGCAGTCATACTAAATGACCATGGCTTGGAAAAGGAATCTGCTGAATGGACATTCTTCCCTTACAGACTCAAAACAGGATGTATGCAAGAGCAAAAATACAAAATCTGCTTTTAAAGAATGAACATTTTTCCCTTACAGACTCAAAACAGGATGTATGCAAGAAGAAAAATGCAAAATCTGCTTTTAAAGAACAATGACATGTTATTCTGCATGGAAAAACAGGATATGACACAAGAACAGATGTTTTTTATACAAAGATCCAAATAAAATGCAGGATGTTCACACTGTCAGAAAAGCTGATCTCTGGCAATGTGTTTTCTCAAAAATATGTTTTTCTACATGGACATCAGGACACTGTTACAGGATATTCACACTGTCAGAAAAGCTGGTCTCTTACAAGACATTGTTAAACAAGGAAGCTTAGTATTGTTTCTACAGGACTAAAACTGTATATAAAGAGCTGTATAAATCCAGCTATGTGAGAGGGATGGTAGGGACACAAGTCCTAAGGTAAATGTTATATCTCTCACATCATCTGTACTATATGAGAAGTAAAGTTGGAACAGTACTTTTAAGCTGTAACGTGTTTCCGTTTGGTTAATTATAAAAAGTTATTGGTTACTGCTCTCTAAAGTTGATGCTGCAAAGTATATTCTCTCATCAGTGTATATTCTGCAAGTTTCTGTATGCAACAGACTGTGAATGCAAATATAACTAGACTTTGAATTTTAGCAGAATCCAGCCAGCAAGACTGAGTGTCAAGAACACTTCAGATCCATCCCACAGCAAGAAGCAGCAAGCAGTAAGCAAGTAAATCTCAAAATATTTTTTCAATGGCGAGGCAGCTGAGTGACTAGCACCATATAATTTTTTCAAGGAGTTATACAGATAATAGAGATAGCAATATTACAAAAAAACTGTGACTATATAGAAAACTATGTGACTTCTATTGTAAACTGCAACAGCCCAACCTTTTAACACTCCCCCACTCACTATTAGATGGAGACATTCACCCCAACCCTGGCCCAATCTATTCCCCTATTAATGCAAACAACAAACAAAACATAACTAAAATCCAAACACCTAACAAACCTACCAACTCACCCTTGGTGAATGTATCATCAATGTGATTATCAAAGGAGAGACTACTGTCCACCTGTGTCCCAACGTCTCTTATCACACTTTTGATGTTAAGTAGACTACCACCTATGTGGTAGCTCATGGGTACAGAGTTTTTGCCAAAGGGGATGACAATGCACTTTTGGGCATTGAGCTTGAGGCCATGGCTTTGACACCAGGCATCTGTTTCAGTGAGGCCCTTTTGTAGGATGTCCACATCGTTAAGAGTTTCGATTATGGCTCCTAGTTTGCAGTCATCTGTGAACTTCATTAGCCAAAGACCTTCTGTATTAGCCTGTACTTTAGAAAAGTAGATACCAAACAGGAGAGGACCCAGGATTGAACCCTGTGGTACTCCACTTGTCATTGGTCTGAAGTTGGATTTGGAGTCTGATACTTTCACAGTGTGGGTTCTGTCAGTGAGCCAGTTGGCAACCCATCTTTTGACATAGGGATTTATACCTAGTTTAGTGAGTTTATCTATAATTCCAGAGTGGTGGATGGTGTCAAAAGCCTTGGCAAGATCTAGATAGTCTGTGTGAACCACCTTATCCTTGTCTACAGCTTTGGTGACTGCTTCAAAGAAGTCTTATAAGGTTTAGGAGACATGATCTGTCTTTTACAAACCCGAACTGGGTGGGGTCCAGAGTTTGCAGATTACCAGTGTCTTTGTTTATAAGTTCCATGATGATACATTCCATGGCCTTGCAGACCAGGCTCGTTAGGGTAATGGGGCGGTAGTTCCCAGGGTCTTTGGTGGCTTCCCCTTTGTGGAGTGGGGTAACCGTCGCTGTGCGGCATTCAGGGGGCACAAAGCCTGAGGTGAGGCTATGACTGAACATGGTGTTAGGTGGGGTGCCAGTTCATTCCTAAGCAAAAAAAGCAAAGGCATTGACTGACCCTCTTCAAGTGCAACTTAGATCAATGGATGGCTGTACTCATGTTGTTGCAGCCATGTCCCTCATGGACAGAGGCAACTGGTATTGTATAAGATAGTATAGGCCCATGAACATCATTCACATAGCAATTTAAAATTCTGAAGCTCATGTTACACATGGTTAGGCTTTTATGGGATCTTCAGACTTTAGCCTAGCACTCTCCTATGAACCTATAAACCTATGATGTACAATTGTATCCTAGGTACACCTACAGTGTGACTATATAGCACCATGGATGTAACAGTACATCATGTCAGTATTACCACTTGATAGTTTGCATGAACAGTTATGTATGCATGTCACAATTTCATGGTAGTTTAAAAGTTTCCATGGCAATGTCAGTTTGGCAGTAATTATGTGGCACATGTCTTGGGTTTGACTAAAGTGTGCCCCATTTATCATTTGGTATGAGAAGAATATTACAGTAATAGCATTCTTGCTCTTTGACACTACACTTTGCAGTGCTGTAATCTCTGCATACATGAGCATACTGATACATTGCCATCAGTCTCTCATACCATTTATTATAATGGCCCACTTCTTAATTCACACATCAGTTGCAGATGCTGCTGACAATATCCATTGCTATTACCTGTTGCAGATGAATGCAATACACATCATGTGTGGGGAATCTCCTGATAATAATGTGTTGTCTTTAAGTGCTGTCATCCATATGGCCAATACCTATATCTTCCAGGTATGATTTTCTCAAGTGTATCACTTTTGTCACAGTGAGTTTCCACACTTCTTTTTGGTCATACACAAGTAATCTTTGTGATGCATAACCATTAGGAGTTGACAGTAGTTTTCTGTACTGTGTTATTGGAAGCTGCGCACTCTCCCGCCAAGACTGGAATAGCTGGTCAAGAGGAGAAGGTCAACACTTGCACCACACAACATGGAACACATAGCCCTCCAGAACACACACCAGCACTCCAGCACAGCCTTCACATAAAAACACAAACCACATACCCACCTTCATGGGGGCTCTCAATAAAAATCTACCCAAACAGCAGAGACCTCCAAGGCAGAAATGCACTCGACCACCACAACACAACACAACACTAATCACGAGACAAATAACTCTCTTAAACAGTGTGCCACTCAACCAAAGCCCCTAAGGCAAAACAGCATGCCCAACACCCTAGTCATAGGTGACTCGATAGTGAGGCACACTGATGTCCCACTCACTAGGTTGAATAAGGAGAAAGTAACAGTCAGCTGCCCATCAGGTGCAAGGATCCGCCACATAACACACGCACTCAGGTCCCTCAACAACAGGTACAAATATGACTCTGTCATTGTACATGTTAGTGTGAATGACCTGGGACGTACCACCCTGGACTACATGAAAAGAGACATGGAAGAGCTCTCGGATTATGTAGCCCAGACAGGTATGACCCTTGCCCTGAGCAGCATCTTACCATCTCCCAGAATTATACCAAACTACATGCAGAAAATGATTGATTTCCACAATTGGCTAAGTTTCTGGTGTCATTCTAAGGGAGATCCAGTATCTGTCTGCCTGGGATGACATGATTGACAGACCTCAATGCTTTGCCTGAGATAGCCTGTATCTATCACCCCTGGGCTTTCGGATACTGACCAAGGCTCTTGCCACCCCTATAGTGCCTTTTTTAGGCAGTGTTCCAAAGACCAAATTACCACCATAACAGCTACAGATAGATGCAATCTGAAGGTCATTCTGCTCAACTCTAGAAGTCTAAATCTCAAAATGCACTCACTCAAAGCACTCCTTAAAATGGAGAACATTGACATTTGTGCTGTAACAGAGACCTGGTTCAAGGCAGCAAAAAGCACCCCTGCACTACAAGGCTATAACTCATTCCACACCTTTCGGCCCCAGAACTTGGACCGAAGCTCCAAAGGTGGTGGTGTTTCCATATTCATAAAGGATGTGCACACCTCCAGACTGGTAGCCCAACATAATGCATCAGCGATACTTCAGGTGCAGCTAACATTGGGTAAGACAGTAATTCAGGTCGTAGCCTGCTATAGGCCCACAACCAGGTCCCAAGGCTCACACTCCATGTTCTTAAGCACCTTGGAGAATATTAGGATCCAATCTAACACTCTCATACTGGGCAACTTCAACTACCCCTCCATTAACTGGGAAAACTACTCATGTAAGAATACACTTGCCCAACGTTTCCTGGAATTCATTAATTCCAATGCCCTGGACCAGCTCGTTCTTACCCCCACTAGAGGTAGCAACATCCTTGACCTGGTCATTACTAACATGGGCGACTGTTGCTCTACACCAATTGTCAACTCCTCACTGGTTAGTTCTGACCACAAACTAATCACCTTGGAAATCCAAATCCTAAACCCCCCCCCCCGCAAAGGTAACCAACATGAAAAACTTCTCCAAAGCTAACTTTGGGCTCCTAAAAACAGAGGTGGCTAACTTCATGGCACCCATGCAAATGAAGAATAGTTGCATGACCGTCAAATCATAAACCAATGCACTGTATGAACACGTACACAACTGCATGGATCTCGCCATACCCAATAGAACCAAGATGCTCTACTCCAAAAATAAGAAGCCAATCTGGTGGTCCCCTGCCATAAACAAACTCTACAACAGAAAGAGGAAATTGATGCGGAGTAGAGTGAAGTCCCAAGACTGGAAAAACTCCCTTATCAGCCTCAACAAAAAAGTTGAGATCCCTCATCAAATCCTCTAAAGCTAGCTATGAAAACAGAATTGCAGCAGATAGTAAAGACAACCACAAGACCTTCTATAGTTATGTAAAGAATCTTCACAGCATTACCCAGATTTTATCTGAGCTACCGCACAATGGTACCTCCTATACTGAGCCAACAGATATTGCTAATACACTGGCCAACAGATTCAGTGTCAACTTTACCCCTCCCTCCCAAAGGACCAATCACAATACCAGTAGATTGTCAGGCACCCAGTATTACTGCTGCACAGGTTAAAACAGCACTGTCCAATACACCTTCTATGGGACCTGACAATATCTGTGGCTGTGTTCTACATGAACTACAGAGTGAACTGGCACTTCACCTGTGTGCCCTGTTCAATCACAGCCTCACCTCAAGCTTTGTCCCTACTGAATGGCGCACTGCTACAGTCATCCCTCTCCACAAAGCAGGAGTGACTACAGACCCCGGGAACTATCGCCCCATGTTCTACTCAAGGGGGTATAGCCAGCAAATTATAGATAAGCCCTGGGATTCATGAACCTTGAGCCAGGCGCCAGCATAGCGTCGGCGTTATAACTCCAAATATGGCTGCTGAGTGATTCAGGTATGAATCAATTCCACGTGCACTACCAGCGTGCGCCGGACCTGCTCCGCCCCCGGCGTAGGTATGCAAAACACACTGTGTGCGGTATTGCACCATGCAAATGAAGGGAAATAGCGATCCACGAAGTGGCGCAGGCGTAGCGTAAGGGCACGGCAATGTAAACCAAAAAAAAACGGTTTACATTTACCCAAACATGACCGAGGAGTAACGGAAGGCTGTCAAAGTCAGGTATCATACAGGTGCAATATGCCAATGGGGAAAGGCACCGAGAATGTCCAAAGAAAATATGCACAAAATGTAAAATGACATAAATGGCATGCGTAGAAAGCACAGCAGAACCCCCGGATATGTGCACAGAAGTTGCAAAGCAATGAAATAATATGACAATGTCCTAAAAGAGCAGTATAACACACATCAGCTGCACAGCCACCACACACCATAGTATGTATGTAAAGCTTCAACCCCAGCGCAATAGTTGTCAAGGAGTGGCGGCAGTGTTCGGCGCCGTAACCATGTATTAACAGTCAATGCCATGCAAATGAGGCAGATAATAGTGAATCGCAAAAACGGCGCCGGTGTAAGGATGGAGCAAATGGCGTAGCGGTAGTACACCGAGGAGTGGCCACACGGGATACATGTCAATCTCAGAGGGGTGTGCCACTGTAGGAGGAAGCACATTGGAGGCCAGCAAACATGGGCTGTACAATGCACATCACAGCAGCAGGACCGGCGTGTGAGGAAATAGATGCGCTGAGAGTACATAATGCGCGCACAGATGCATGTGCACGAGGATGACTATGAACCCCAAGCCAGTCATGTGACGGCCTCCCCGTCAACAAACACGGATATAGGAAGGTAATGCGGAGAATATGAGGAAATGCGGAAGCAGTGTAATTGGAGCCGCAATGAGCAATCAACACCAATGAATGCAGGAAGGGCAAACGGCGGCAGCTGATAACTCTGCATGCAGACTCCTGCAAAACGGGAAAGGGAGGCATAGGAATGCAAAGATAGTAGGGGATGTAGTTGAAATGCAAAGAGCAAAGAACCGAAATAGCACAGGCAAGTACAGAGGTAGGATAATGGCGGCAGACAAAGTGCAACAGATGCCATGTGCCTGCAGGATGCACTGCAGGCAATAGTAGGTGCAACGTGCAGAAAAAGTAAGGTAAGATGCAAAGCCAAGCCAATGCAGGCAAGGGCAATGTAACAGCAAAGGCAACAGCGTTGCAGTTGCAACGGTAAACCACGGAAGATAATCCACAGATCGTTCGCACAGACACACCCAATGACATCACCGGGTGTACAGCACAACAGTATAAAGTGTGAATGCACATAACACACAGCCTTGCGATTTCCCAAACGCCGCACCGTAGGGTGTAAACAGGCGGGAACTTTTAATATGTATATGTTGGGTGCCGCCGTGGCGTGATGCATCGGTATGTGTCAGAGACAGGCGGAGTTGCGGAGGACGGTGCCGACAACTACCGTGGGCCTCACAGGAGAAGGAGAGTGTTCAGACCAAGGGTGACCTACCAGGGGCTGCAAGACCTGGAGATAGTAGAGCGCTACAGGGTGGACAGGGACATGCTACAGCAAATAGTGGAGCTGTGCCAGCCACGCCTGAGAACAAGAGACAACAGAGGGGAGCCCATCCCAGTGGACACAAAGGTATGTGTGAGCTTGCGAATACTGGCTACAGGTACCTTTCAAAGGCCAACCGGGATATAATGGGCATCTCACAGGCATCAGCATCCAGTGTACTACACCAGTTCCTGGATGCCATGTTATGCCCATGAGTACATAAACTTCCCCAGATCTCAGGAGGAGTTGGCTAGCAATATGCGCCGCTTCCACCGTGTGGCACAATACCCGGAGGTACTGGGTGCGATAGACTGTACGCACATAGAAATCAAGTCACCACCCGGGGAGCAGGGTAGACGCTACATAAACCGCAAGGGATACCCCTCCATCAATTGCCAGGTCGTGTGCAATGCGCAGGGCATTATCATGGATGTGTGTGCTGGCAGCCTGGAAGCTACCACGACTCCCATATCTGGCATGCCTCACAGCTGTATCAGGTATTCGCCAGGGGGGACGTCACACAAGGTCACCTTGTGGGTGATGCTGGCTACGCACTGGAGCCATGGTTGATGACACCCATCAGAAATGCACACACACACATGCAAGAACGCCATAATGAGGCACGCACAAACTAGAATAATCATAGAGCGTGTGTTTGGGATGTTGAAATCACGGTTCCGGTGCTTGGATACATCCGGTGGAGCCTTGCAGTACTCTCCAGGCACATGTGCCCACATATTCATAGTATGTTGTATGCTACACAATATGATTCTGCGGAAACAGCTGCTGCAGTGACATAATGCTGGAGGGCCACCAAGCCCATCACAACTGCCAAGGCAAGCACAGGCACAGGGCGTTCAGCGCCATGAACACACTGTGCCAGCCCCAGTAGGTAGACGGAGGCGTACCCAATATGCCTACGCCCTGGCAAAGAGGGAACACATAGCACATACTTTGACAGTGTAGGCCCCATGGACTGACACCTCCTTACCTGCACACACAGTAAACTGGATGCCACACAAACATGTCCGCCCGTAATGTGTACCGTATGTGCGGACCTATGTGTGAGTCCAACAAAGGCACCACCCAAACACTGCGCACCCAATAGCCAGCAGAGCATGGAACGCCAACACCTCGACCGCACGCCGGCTCCACAGCAGACAGCGTAGCGGTATGCTGCCACTTTCGCCGCAAGTCAACTACATATGTACTTATGTACATACACAGATATGGAAATAGATATCAGTACACATGTACAAACATATGTACACATACACAGATATAAAGTACAACAGGTTAATATGGAACCCAGGGATGTAAGCCGACAGATAAGTAAGACGTGATATCTCCACATAGTAAACAGAGTGAACGACAACCCGATCATCCGGGAGGGTGGCCATAGCAGGGAACGCCAGCCATGGAAATGTCAACCTGCATCAATGTATATCCGCGGGTCGGGATGATCGCCAGGCCACGGTACAGTAACGGGATATGTGCATGTCATATCCATAGGATATGACTGCGGAGGTACACACGGCCGCCGGCGATGCGGCCAACGTAGGTATTGTTAAAATTCAAGCAATCTCAGCGTCCCGACCCGAAGAAAAGTGTTCCTGCTAGATATAAAACGAAAGTAAGCTTTAAGCAAGGTCGCAGGAACACAACACAACGGCTTCACACTTCAAATGCGAAAAAATCCACTGTAAAAAGAACAATAACTCCAAATGAAACAGGAACGTTCTTTATTACACATTCAGTGAGCGCTTTCACCCATTAAGGGCTTCTTCAGACTGTACAAAATAGGTTGTAAGGCACAGCCTTAAATACTTAGACTAATTAAACAATCAACTCTCAATTCAAAATTTAAAAAGGTAACAATATATAGCAAATCATTTATAAAACCTCTCTGTATGTGCAAAATTCCTCTATTACAAAAGATGCTTTTGAATAAAATGCTTGTTTAACTAAAAACCTCATGAGTGTTATTATAGCATTTCATACTTCTATTAAAGCTTACTTTAATAATACTTTAGCAAGCGCTGCTAAACAATTTTAGTCAAATATTGAGATACAATTCATAAACGAAAATTGATGGTAGATGTGATTAACATTATTCATAATGCTGCTTCAAAAGTATAATAAAAATTTTAACCCCTATTAATGTACATTTTATTTTAAATATGTTTATATTATTAGTCTGATGTACGTATTATTATTATTATTTATAATCTGAAACTGTATAACACCACCTTCTATTGCTGATGCTTGTAGGGAAGCTATACATGAAGAATGTTTGCTGTAACTATAGCATCACTTCCATCTAGTGGTCGTTAACCATTACTGCAATTGTTAGCAGCGCTTGCTAAAGTATTATTAAAGTAAGCTTTAATAGAAGTATGAAATGCTATAATAACACTCATGAGGTTTTTAGTTAAACAAGCATTTTATTCAAAAGCATCTTTTGTAATAGAGGAATTTTGCACATACAGAGAGGTTTTATAAATGATTTGCTATATATTGTTACCTTTTCAATTTTGAATTGAGAGTTGATTGTTTAATTAGTCTAAGTATTTAAGGCTGTGCCTTACAACCTATTTTGTACAGTCTGAAGAAGCCCTTAATGGGTGAAAGCGCTCACTGAATGTGTAATAAAGAACGTTCCTGTTTCATTTGGAGTTATTGTTCTTTTTACAGTGGATTTTTTCGCATCTGAAGTGTGAAGCCGTTGTGTTGTGTTCCTGCGACCTTGCTTAAAGCTTACTTAACGTAGGTATTGTGTTCAACCATCGGTGCGAAAGCGGCAATCATACCTGTCAAGTGTACGTCATTATGAGGAACGTACCTCATCTGGAGTCAAAATTAGTTCATGTTCCGCAAAGTTCCTCAAAGTTCAACATTGAAATAGTCTGTCACACACTCATTGTTAGGAATATATATAAATGAAACCTGGTAAATAGAAAGTAATCATATGAATTCATCAAAGGTTCTTCCTTGTAAGTAAATCAGCATATTTCAACCATCCTATGACCCTCTTAGCTGAAGTTGTTAGTAAGCCATTAGTATGTGTTCCACATTTTGCCCATTTGTTACACATTATGAAGGTGTGTGTTCCTCATCTTGGAAATGGAAGGTTGAGAACTACGGCGGGAATATGTGTATGTGTGAGGTGAGTTTGTCGTGTCTTCCGCTGCGTGTGTGTAATGTGTGTGCCACTGTAAATTGTGTATGTAGGTGACATGTCACAGGTGGAGTGGAATAGCATGCGTAGGCATACAGTACAGG
This sequence comes from Protopterus annectens, assembly GCF_019279795.1. NCBI lineage: Eukaryota > Metazoa > Chordata > Ceratodontiformes > Protopteridae > Protopterus > Protopterus annectens. The sequence goes on along the minus strand of NC_056745.1, from coordinate 537,642,137 downwards.
AACCATAGGCGTATGTATAGCAGTGCCCACAAAGTAGTATTGACAGCCCCTCAGTGGCTAGGCGGCGTGGCGGCGTAAAAGCGATGCTAAGCGGTAATGTCCCAGAATGTACCACAGGACCATAGCCAACAGGAGACGCAAAGGACGCATGTACAAACTATGACCACATGTATGGCGGCCATATGGTAGACTTAACAAGACATGTCGGCAACGTTACACAGCATCAGGCATGTACGGCGAAGATACGCTTGTGTCATCCCGGCACCGATCGAGGCCACGTACCGACACGTAAATACCGCAGTGTGTTCCATGACTGTTAAGTAAGCAAGCGCCACACGAATAGGAGGCAACTGGTAGCATACAGGCCGTTCCAAGTACAGGACCACAATCACCGTAACTATCAGTGATAAAATGCCAATGGATAGTAGGCACGTACGAACATCCGCCGATATATAGCCGATGTGAAGGAGGAATACGTGCAGGAAGCACACATGCAGGCGTCACGGACACCACACGACATCAACAAAACAAACACTCCCAGAACAACAGACAGGTAACCTGCAGCTCCCCAAGCAGGGATGGAGCACACACACAAGCATATCGTGTATGTATAAATGCAAGACCCACCCCGTACCCGTCACCCACATCCGCAGATATACCCCATCGCACATATCAAAGGGATACCAGCCGAAACCGTAGCAAACACATACAGGCAGTCAATGACAGCGGCATACCCGCAACAAGCCGCGTGGGAAACACTAGCAGCAGCCGATGCTTCCCTGCATCCGTTGTGTACAGGGATATAACAGCTATGTTACACATCTAAATGCACAACGCCATCGACAGACGCCGCCAGGACACGGACACCCACATGTCGAACAAAATATCATACCCAACACACACAATCTGGCTAACAACACAGCGATATGTACCTGACACCACACATAGCGGATGTAGTCACACAAACATGATACAATACATACCATCCCCACGAAGGTAGTGCAAATAACCAACAGCCACGAGGAATGAACCATGGCTAGTTTTGCGCATAACGTCTGAATGGAGGAGGATCACCGGTGATATCGCATAAGTACACACCGAGGAACAGCTATTGGCGTGATGAACCCACATGCCTCAGGTGACCGAATAAAAGGAGGACTCCCTGGATATTCAAACCGTATGTTCATACCGAACACATACTGAATCCAAAGCAGGCAAGCAAGCAAGCAGAAGATATTTACGCATACAGAAGCAAAGGCCGGAAGGTATGTTGAACCCACGATATGTACTGTTGTGTAACGCATGATACGTATGACGAATCTGCACTGTATGTGAACGATGTGTGTAAGTAAAGATACCTGTCCATCAGGCAGACAGTGGTGAAAGGTGGTTATGTAATGCTAAGCCGCGGAGCATACCAACGTCTGTGGACAACGTGTGCACTGCAGTGGGACAACATGTACACAGCCGGGATAACCCAAGGTCCCCAATAGGGATTTCAAACACAGAACAATGACACCACCCATGCTGATGCTGTCAGTGGATATCGAACAATGAAGTGCCACAGCAGGGGATAGGACATGTATGTATAGTGTCACAGCACACATGTGCATGGGCATATACCGTCGATGCCATACGGAATGTGCACACGACGTGCCGTATCCCTCGCAGTAGGGGTGATGATGTCAATTATGTGTAATGCAAAGCTGTCATGATGGATATGTTCAGAAATCATAGACAGTATCACAGGCATAGCATGCATGATGGAGGGATGGACTAATGTTATGTACATAAACAGGATATGTATGGCCTGCACATGTGGGACAGAGTAGTAGCAGAATAGGTACCGAAATGGAGTGAACAGCAAGTAACCATGTGCAAACGTTCCGTAGCAGGTGCAATGTATGCAACAATGATGTTCGGTAGGGCCGTGTGTAAACATATGTGCAATGTACACAGTAGTGTCAACCCCCCCCATGGTAGTGTCCACTGAACGGCAGAGGTGGATGTCAACTGTATGTTTATACAGTACTTCGCTGTGGTGGTAGCATGGGTCTGTGTCACCCTACCAGTAAGGGAGCTATCACATGAGTAGTGACACAGTGTGTCCCTGTAGGATGTGCACAGGACCTATGTCCCACAGCACGGTGTGTGTCCAGTCTGTGGAGGTCACACAGATGCCCAGGCTGAGCAATGTGGCATGTGTGCACACATGCAGGAGTGGCCCTCCCACACTGCCCACTGCAAACGCCATGTAGGAGTACTACATGCATCGGTAATGTGGAGAACATGGCCCATGGCAGAGTAGAGGACACCACTGTGTTAGTGGTATGCAGGTGAGCACAGATGTGTTTCACGACTGTCATTTGCATGTGTAAACAGTCTGAGCCGGGCAGACATCACTGCATGACTATACTGAGACATGTAAAGGTGTATCCATTGTGTAAGGTACACCACATATGTGGTATTGTAACACTGCCCGCGTGTACATGTGTGTATGGCACAGGTACAAGGGCAACCAATGTATCAGCCACACATATGGTCCAGAAATGCATGGCCCTGCACATGTGTACCCACGCCATAGTGGAATATGGCAACCACAGCACCATGTGGGGCATGTGTGTGTACAGCAACTATGTACAATGTGATATGCATGTATAGGGACAGTATCCATGAGATACACAGTGCATGACTGTCACTATGCAAAGGTGATGTGTATGCACTATGTGTGATGTAAGTGATGCAATGATATCCACATGATATATCTGCCACACTGACACCTGTATGGTTGTTAGCAATATGACTAGGATGAGCTAGAATGCTGCCAGGTATGTAGATGTGGTATATGTAGGCATGGACAATACTCTGTGACAGCATGTAGTGTATGTAAGTAAATAGTGAG